>NC_140411.1:7500-10000 GCF_965140295.1 Lepidochelys olivacea
CCCTAACCCTAACCCTAACCCTAACCCTAACCCTAACCCTAACCCTAACCCTAACCCTAACCCTAACCCTAACCCTAACCCTAACCCTAACCCTAACCCTAACCCTAACCCTAACCCTAACCCTAACCCTAACCCTAACCCTAACCCTAACCCTAACCCTAACCCTAACCCTAACCCTAACCCTAACCCTAACCCTAACCCTAACCCTAACCCTAACCCTAACCCTAACCCTAACCCTAACCCTAACCCTAACCCTAACCCTAACCCTAACCCTAACCCTAACCCTAACCCTAACCCTAACCCTAACCCTAACCCTAACCCTAACCCTAACCCTAACCCTAACCCTAACCCTAACCCTAACCCTAACCCTAACCCTAACCCTAACCCTAACCCTAACCCTAACCCTAACCCTAACCCTAACCCTAACCCTAACCCTAACCCTAACCCTAACCCTAACCCTAACCCTAACCCTAACCCTAACCCTAACCCTAACCCTAACCCTAACCCTAACCCTAACCCTAACCCTAACCCTAACCCTAACCCTAACCCTAACCCTAACCCTAACCCTAACCCTAACCCTAACCCTAACCCTAACCCTAACCCTAACCCTAACCCTAACCCTAACCCTAACCCTAACCCTAACCCTAACCCTAACCCTAACCCTAACCCTAACCCTAACCCTAACCCTAACCCTAACCCTAACCCTAACCCTAACCCTAACCCTAACCCTAACCCTAACCCTAACCCTAACCCTAACCCTAACCCTAACCCTAACCCTAACCCTAACCCTAACCCTAACCCTAACCCTAACCCTAACCCTAACCCTAACCCTAACCCTAACCCTAACCCTAACCCTAACCCTAACCCTAACCCTAACCCTAACCCTAACCCTAACCCTAACCCTAACCCTAACCCTAACCCTAACCCTAACCCTAACCCTAACCCTAACCCTAACCCTAACCCTAACCCTAACCCTAACCCTAACCCTAACCCTAACCCTAACCCTAACCCTAACCCTAACCCTAACCCTAACCCTAACCCTAACCCTAACCCTAACCCTAACCCTAACCCTAACCCTAACCCTAACCCTAACCCTAACCCTAACCCTAACCCTAACCCTAACCCTAACCCTAACCCTAACCCTAACCCTAACCCTAACCCTAACCCTAACCCTAACCCTAACCCTAACCCTAACCCTAACCCTAACCCTAACCCTAACCCTAACCCTAACCCTAACCCTAACCCTAACCCTAACCCTAACCCTAACCCTAACCCTAACCCTAACCCTAACCCTAACCCTAACCCTAACCCTAACCCTAACCCTAACCCTAACCCTAACCCTAACCCTAACCCTAACCCTAACCCTAACCCTAACCCTAACCCTAACCCTAACCCTAACCCTAACCCTAACCCTAACCCTAACCCTAACCCTAACCCTAACCCTAACCCTAACCCTAACCCTAACCCTAACCCTAACCCTAACCCTAACCCTAACCCTAACCCTAACCCTAACCCTAACCCTAACCCTAACCCTAACCCTAACCCTAACCCTAACCCTAACCCTAACCCTAACCCTAACCCTAACCCTAACCCTAACCCTAACCCTAACCCTAACCCTAACCCTAACCCTAACCCTAACCCTAACCCTAACCCTAACCCTAACCCTAACCCTAACCCTAACCCTAACCCTAACCCTAACCCTAACCCTAACCCTAACCCTAACCCTAACCCTAACCCTAACCCTAACCCTAACCCTAACCCTAACCCTAACCCTAACCCTAACCCTAACCCTAACCCTAACCCTAACCCTAACCCTAACCCTAACCCTAACCCTAACCCTAACCCTAACCCTAACCCTAACCCTAACCCTAACCCTAACCCTAACCCTAACCCTAACCCTAACCCTAACCCTAACCCTAACCCTAACCCTAACCCTAACCCTAACCCTAACCCTAACCCTAACCCTAACCCTAACCCTAACCCTAACCCTAACCCTAACCCTAACCCTAACCCTAACCCTAACCCTAACCCTAACCCTAACCCTAACCCTAACCCTAACCCTAACCCTAACCCTAACCCTAACCCTAACCCTAACCCTAACCCTAACCCTAACCCTAACCCTAACCCTAACCCTAACCCTAACCCTAACCCTAACCCTAACCCTAACCCTAACCCTAACCCTAACCCTAACCCTAACCCTAACCCTAACCCTAACCCTAACCCTAACCCTAACCCTAACCCTAACCCTAACCCTAACCCTAACCCTAACCCTAACCCTAACCCTAACCCTAACCCTAACCCTAACCCTAACCCTAACCCTAACCCTAACCCTAACCCTAACCCTAACCCTAACCCTAACCCTAACCCTAACCCTAACCCTAACCCTAACCCTAACCCTAACCCTAACCCTAACCCTAACCCTAACCCTAACCCTAACCCTAACCAACCCTAACCCTAACCCTAACCCTAACCCTAACCCTAACCCTAACCCTAACCCTAA